>NW_023276466.1:0-22743 GCF_013357705.1 Chelonus insularis
CTATTTACATTCGTCTCTCTTCTAGCATTAACCGGGTTAAACATGCCATTTGGGAAAAATCTTCGAATTTAATTTCTGTGTTGGAATTATCCAATTCAAACTTTCCAATAGAATCCTATTAAATCCAATTTTCGTTTACAATCTGCTTTCCAATAATAACGATTTATTTCTGATAGAAATTAATAGAGATTTTAAGAGAATCCAATTAAAAAAATTCTTCCATCATTTTTACTCTTTGGGATCAAAGAAAAAAATATTTACAGTAATGACTCAGTTGTGAGGTTGTTAATAGAGAAGAAACAAGTTCAAAATTGACAATAATTATGAATAAATAAATCTTAACTTCGTTTCTAAGTCCAGTTTTCCAATAAAAACCTGTCCATTTCCAGTTCAATTCAATAGGGATTCTTATTGAATCCAATTAGAAAATGTATTTCTTTTTTATATATTATTGAAGATAATAAGTTATAACTACATATTTGTATAATATCATTTAAAACTCATTGAAGAGACAAGAAATGTAATATAGATTAATAATTATATTGTTAATAAGTATAATTATTAATAAATAAAAGTTAACTAGTTGATTATTATAAACAATATATTCGCCTAAGCTTTCATTTCCAATTGGGCGGATTTTTATTTTCCAATTGAATCTTATCAAATCCCATGTGAAGTCTATTAGATTTAATTGGATTGTATTGGTTTCAATTGGAATGTTTAACTAGGGCAACTACTCACAGGCATTAAATTATAATAAATAACAACTTGTAAGCGTCAAGAAAATTTTTATAATTTTATGTGTATTTCTCACAAGAATTTGAATAAATTTAATCAGTTTTTATAAAAACTTATTGAATGATATTTTCAATTCTGTCACTTAAGATAATAAATGCTTTTATCGAATTGCTATAATTTTTGTATGTACAAATAACCTGAAATATCTCGTTAAACATACTTAGCTATTAATTTTGACGCATTTGTAATCCAATAAATGTATATTCCTCGTTGACTATTCCAATCAAGAAAAGTCTTTGAATGGGATTTCTGCATTAAAAGTTTCCAATTCAATCCAATTTATATTTCTTGATTGAATCTTTTTTCACCCAATTGGTTGTAATTTAATTAGTTATCGATTCCAGTTGGAACATTTATTATAATTAAGGATATCTGATTCCTTGTAATTGATATTCACTTAAAGTCAATGAGAATCGAAAAGAGTATTATTAATTTCAATTAGATTTTTTCACTAAAGTGAATCATTTTATTTAAAATTATAGAGTTTTAAGCCATTGCATTTTGCAGAATATTAAATAAATTTTAATTATAAATGTATTTTTACCTTGTCTGCGACGTTTCTTCCAGCGGTATGAAGTGCTTGGATTAACAATAGCATTGTCGATTCCCTGAGCCAATGCACTCTTGAAACTTCCGCGTTGTTCCTGATGTGTCATTTTGAAAATGATTTATCCTATTTATATTAATAAGCAAATTACACTCAACTATAATATTGATTTAAAGAGTTTGATCGTGAAATTTTGTATTATCACTTGGAATAATCGATGCTTAGTGAAATTACTAAAATTGATCAAATAAGTATTTCAGAATCTTTAGTGCATGCTAGCTTTCACGATGCTCCATCAAAACTGTGGGGATAGTAACGTGAAAGCTGTTGAACGGAAACTGTCCCCTTTAAGGATGCGGGTATCCCAATTCTATCTGTTGGACACGTATACCTGTACCCCCAAACACAGAGAGGATAGACGAATATAGAGGCTCAACGTAAATGGGCGCTTACAGACATACTTTTTACACGTGTTAGCCGAACTTTTATATGGGCAAACGTATACCTGTTAGCCGAAGCTTCGTCCGGATTTTTAAACCAGGTATACCATAGAAGTTATACTATAGTCTCTCTTCTCTGCCCAAAAATTTGTTGAACAAAACAGTGGTTCTCCTACGGTATTTCTAATCTCTGATAGTGATGGAAATTATCTAACATGCACATTTATGATTGAAATACTAACTAATTTCTAATTAATAATCCGAAACTTCACTGTAAAACGTTGATTTCGTTACTTAGCATGGAGAATAGGCTATATTATTTTTCATATTTATTAGGTGTCGTGTCAGCTGTTTTTATTAGGGAACAGAAATAAATATAATAGACAAATTTATTATTATTAATAATATTACTGTAAATGAAAATATTACTAATACATGCTCAAAAATTATAAGATTTCAATGATTTATACATTTAGTAATGAAGAAAAATATTTTCGACTCAAATTTCGAAGTATAACATTGTTCATGTTAGTCAAAAGTACGTTGTTCATGTTCAATATTAAAAAAAGTCGATTTTGGTAACATTAAGTGATAATTACATTTTTTAAATTCTATTTTGGATTTCATTGAAGTTTTAAACCTTTTTAAATTTTCTTCATTATTTATATTAATTTTGATTATTTTAATATACTACAATAACCATTTAATTTCTCTAAATTGTAAATATTATTAGCTAATTAGTGTATGTACAACTTTATTTTTGTGCAAGCCCAGATTTTTGTAGATCTTTATTATTAATATAACTGATTATTTTTCAAATTTTGCACGAATATAAATTCTTATTAATTCTTTTATTCATAAATGTATCGAATTACTACAAATATTTAGTAGTGAAGTTGCTACAAATATTTTTTAGTAGTGAAGTTTTGCTTTTCAATTTGAAAACTGGATAAACAGAACTACCATGTGGCACCATCTAGCGTTTGTTAATGGAAACTTTGGGCGCCAAAACCGTTACGGCTCCACGTTTTTCTACTGCGTCATTCATTACCACATGTTTGTTGTTATTACTGTTCACACTACTTATTATTTCATCTGATTTATTGTAATGATGACAGAAAAAAGTACAAAATGGGCATACGTGCAATTGACCACTAAAGAAAAATATATAGTGCCCGTGACAAATATATTAAAATTTAATGTCGCGAACTATAATAGTAAACAACAATACTACATAATCATCGACGGAGCTACCCACAAAGGAATAATTTTATTTCTCAAAGGTAAGATAATAATTTCTTTCTGTATATAAGGCTTTCGTCCTCATAAAATAAACTTTGGCTAACCTATAATGGAATTGTGTGGAATATAATTTAGTATTTCCAAATGATTGATGTATTAATTTTCCATGTAGATAGTGAAGAGGAAGTGAAACAAATGATCGATGGAAAAAGAGTGCCAGTTCCACCGTCCACCATCATCAGAAGTGCTTCAGAACTAAGTGACATGGAACCGGGAACTTCTTCCATATCAAATAAAAAGAAAGTTACTACCACTTTAGAAGTTAAAAATAGAAGCGACAATAATAACTTAGAGAAGAAAAAAAACCTTCTAAAGGTTGCATCAATGAAAGTAAGTTCATTTATATTGCTGTATTTTTTTGTTAAATCGTTAATCAATATGATTTTTGTATATGTTCATATATATCGTTTTATCTACGTTGCAGCGTAAAAATTCAGAAGAACTACCGTCAAATATTGAAGCTAAGAAAGCAACTATAATTTTAAAACGACATATAGTTGATCAATTAAAAAATGACAAAGTAGAGAAAAGTGTCCAACGAAAAAATTATATTGCTGTAAGTACTGTTCACAACAGAGTTTCATTATATATTTTTTTTGAGTTATTCAACATGTTTAACAACATGTATGCCAAACATAATCAAATTGTAAGCTTTTCAACTAGGCGTCATACGTCTGAGCAGTAATACGTTACGTATTATTGCTAAAGAAAATACATGTTACAATGTAAAAAAAGCTTTTGATGACAAGTAATCAGATTATCTCTGATGAATATTAAATAATGTTAGATTTTATGGTATATCGTGTTTATCAAACATACATAACGTTATTATCATAGTGATAACAGAATTTAAATAAATAGTATAGTTATGGTGAATTTTTTGAAAAACCGCAATTAATATAACATGAATATGATTATTCGCGTTTTCATATTTTACATGTTATTATTTTGGAAATTACAAATAAAAGTACAGAAATTGTATTAATGGAAATAAATAATGAAGAGGAATCTACTATAGTAGTTTATAAACATAGTGATAGGATATGAATGTTGATGAATATTGTTGGTTGATATGTTATTACAAATCTAATAGCATAGGTTCTCGTATAATTTAATAACACTAGCTAGTATATTTATAAAACGTATTGATATAAATTTATTAATTAGATTCTTTAGGACTTGATAACATATTTTGTCATAGCATCTGACGGAACTAGGTACATGTAAAATCGTACAAAAGTAGATAATAGTTTCATAAAAATAAAAAATCTTACAGAACAAAAATAAAAATTAAATATTAAAGCATCTAGCACCATTAATTTCTAATACAATCTTCTAATATCTGCTTTGATAAGGTCTTATAAGATTAGGAGGAAAATATTGAAATATTATTTACTAATAAGATCTTGTATGATCTTATTGAATATGTTCTCATATAATCTTACAAGAATGAGTAATAGAGTCATGAATATTATCTACTAGTAACTTCTTATAGGATCTGATAGCATATTGACATGTAGAGTCTTGCAAAAATAGATATAAAATATTGGAATATTTGGTACTAATAATTTTTCATAAATTATAACATACAATTATCGTCGGGCTAGAATTTTCATTTGTGTCCCCTGTTTGTGTTGTCAATACATTTATCACACGTTTCTCGTTTGTAAGCTACATACTACTGAAAATATTGATCAGATTATTAGTATTATTTTCAGAAATATACATATGGTTTGGAACCAATATTTTTATGTACATGCTCCATGTTCTCAGCATTGTCTGACGAATTTTTTTATAGATTACTGAATGCGAAAAAATTACTTCCGATACTCAACGTTTAATCAACAACGATAAGTAAGTATAATGCGATTGAATTATGTATCGGTTTGACGGCATTAATTTTCAAAGCTATCAATTTATGGCTTCCGATGACTTTTTTTCATTTATTTTTGCTTTTCTATTGGTATGCTTCTCTTGATTATTTAAACTGCATAATCTTACATTCACAATTTTAATACACCATAATGGCCTCTACACTGATAGAAGAAATTTGTAATAGTAAAGGAGGCTTTTCAACTGTTAAAAAATATTTTGTAACAGTTAAAAAATCATATTTCAACTATTAAACGTAGACTTGTTACAGTACAAAAAATATTTCTTAACAATGTAACCAATACAATCCATATTTTATTGTGTATCATATGGTTTTTTTAATATCAAATGACATACTATTAGAATGAAGTTAGGAATTGGTTCCATTTCATGCATATTCCAATTAATAAAAGATATGCATAAGACAAAAAGTTAGATTATTGATAAATATGAGTTCTGGTTTATAAAGGTAGGTGGCGTTGCGAACGCGGTTTATGAATTGTTAAAAATATTTTTAACAGTTAAGAAATATTTTTTTACGATAAAACAAGATTTGTTCATTGTAACCAAGGCTTTTTTACTACTATAAAATATTTATTAACAGTTGAAAAACATTAATTTTAATAATTAAAAAATCGTTTTTTAACAGTAATACATCTCTTCTATCAGTGTAGAAACATACCAGTTACAACTCTGACAAAAAAATTGATCAGAGATTACGACATATGTAAATAACATTCTCAATGAGTGTATAAAAATATATTTTATAAGTTGCTATAAGATTTCATTAAAAATTATAAATTTTTTTAATCGATGGTAGAAGTCGTACTTGAGCAAATATTTACATTATACATTCTCACGAATTCTTATAAAACTGAGTTACAGATGGAAAAAAGCGATTTTTTTGATGAATCGTTATAGAAACTCATAGGATGTATTCTTATCGATTCTTATAAAATTAAATTATAAAAATACAAATATCTTTTCCAATGAATTCTTACAGAAATATATAAGATTTATCCATCACATTTTTATGAACATCTACCTTGAAGGTCAAGAATATGATGATACTTATGCATACCGAATTAATTTTCATTGGCATTTCACACACAGATTTTTTAAGCATTGGATAAACTTGAAATATTTCAATTAAATTTTTTAATACTAATCAATTTTCACGTGAACAAAAAGATTTATTCAACTTATAGAGGACAACACTTGCTTTAAAATAAGAAAAATATTTATTCTCCTCTTTATGTATTCATACCTGTCTTCTTTTGTGAATTGATAAAGCAGTCTTCGGATTTGCTTGAAAGATGTTTTGCTACAATGATTGATTATGTCATTCATAAAAGAGACTTGTCTATTCCATTGATAATGATCTATAGTTTTTTAATTTACTATTTTACTATTACACTGAATCAAGCATATATTGGAAAGGGCTTTTAACACTTATGCAAAACGATCCAAAAATTTGTTTTTTATTTATTAACTTCTTACGTTAAATTTCGTTATATAAACACGGAGAAAAAAGAAAATTTATTATTTTTATTGCCAATTACATTTATTGCATTAAATAAATTCAATATGAAAATTATTAGTCATTGAATATAATCAATAAGCATTTTTTTTTTTTTATTTTTAACAGAAAACAAATTCCAACGACGGTATATCAGCGACAGAACATAATCGGATGAAGAGTGAAATGAAAGAACTAAAAAATGAGTTTGAAACTTTAAAACAACTACTACAAACAGAAAAACGTAAACATGAGTCACTCCAACATACAATAAATAAAATTATCGCAGAACAAATATTCAGGATAAAATAGCCAGTGACATCACATCGATTTTGAGTAAGATTACAATACGTTCATTATTATATACATTTAAGTTAAAGAATTAAACCCGTTACAATTTTTTTTGTTCCACACAGATTTATTTCGCGAATATTCCCATAATATTAATGGTCCATCCACTTCAACTCAAAATTTGCCACCGATTGGCTTTCCAAATGTCACAGACGGAACGACCCACATCGGACACGACATATGGATTAGTACTGAAGCATTTGATATGGTGATGGCAAATTCCTCACCCGGTGTGGTTGTTCGTGATTTGTGTAGAGCTTTATTCTCCGCTGAAGAACTCGTCAGTAGCACAGTATCTGGCAGACCTTCGAATAAAAACAAAAAAAAAAAGAATTAGAAAATGTTGATATGCAAGTCCAAGGACTTTCAGGCACAAAAATTAATGCAATAAGAGGTAAGTAACGATCCTAGGAAAAGCTTTGTGTAGTAAAGAAATATTGAATTAAACTTATCTGAGATTTTAGATAATAGACATGAGATATTTTTTTTAAAGATAAAAATAACGTGTAAATGGTGCAATGATCTGTTTAATTTCATTTCAGATGTGTTGGAGCATTATTTATCAATCAGACATAAAAAAATGTCTCAAATAAAAAAAGACCAGACCATAGCCCGCTTAAGATCGGTGATAGCATTGTTACTTGCGGATCTTAAAAAAAAAGGGAAAGAAAATAAAAAGACAACAACCGTAGAAGATAAAAAATCAAAAAATGCAGAAAAAGAAGAGGAAACAGGAGATAATTCTAATATTAATGAAGAAAACAGAGAAGAAGTAGATACAGAAAAAGAAGCAGAAGATAGCGCTGATTTTGATGGAGAAGAAAAAGTAGAAGAAAATAAAGAGAGAGAAAAGAAGATGATGGTGATGTGATTGAAAAAAGGGAAACCGGAGAGGAGATGGAACCAAAAAATGACACTGATGTCAAAAGTGAAAATTCCAACGAGGAAGAAACAAGTGGTTTCAGCGATATGGAAAATAATGATAAATGTTAAGTAATATAAGTTAATACACAAAAACATTCTTATGTTTAAACAATCGTTTTATTCATTCATGTTTGATAATTGCCAATAAATTCCTATAGAAAACGATGCAAGAGGTTCCTACATAATCTTATAAAATACAATCCGAAAATGCATAATACTTACCGATAGATTCCTATAGAAAACGATGCAAGAGGTTCTTACATAATCTTATAAAATACAATCCAAAAATGCATAATACTTACCGATAGATTCCTATAGAAAACGATGCAAGAGGTTCTTACATAATCTTATAAAATACAATCCAAAAATGCATAATACTTACCGATAGATTCCTATAGAAAACGATGCAAGAGGCTCTTACATAATCTTATAAAATACAACTATTCGTATGATACGAATAGTTCTTATAAAATCTCATATAATTATCAGTATGAAAACATATCTTTTGTATAAGATTGTTCAAAAATCTATAATATAGATCCGAAAATTGCATGAGAAATGTCGCAGTTTATGTTAGAATTTGTAAGAAAATAAAATAGTATTTTCCAAAAGATTCTTATAAAGTCATGAGAATCAATCCGAAAATTGCATGAGAAATGTCGCAGTTTATGTAAGAATTTGTAAGAAAATAAAATAGTACTTTCCAAAAGATTCTTATTAAGTTATAAGAATAAATCCGAAAATTGCATGAGAAATTTAACACTTTTTTTAAGAATTTATAAGAAAATGCCTAATGGATTCTTATAAAAAGTGTGCTTTTTCTCATGCAATTTTCGGATTGATTCTTATAACTTTTTTTTTATAAGATTTTATCGGATTGTTTAACCAGGGTAGACATTAAACTTTAGGAATAAGAAACAAAACTTAGTCCGTGGGAACGGAACATTAAACACTATCGGAAACATAAGCGGAAATGTCAATGCTTCATTTAATGTATATGTGTACTTTAAATTTTATTTATGTACAGTGGTGATTTTTAAATTTATTCAAATACCTAGTGCAAATAATGAAGAAGAAATATATATTAGTGTATTTATGTGCGAAAATTTTATAAATAAATGCATTTTCATAATTCGAAAAATAAATCATTAATTTTTATTGAATAAATGATTTTTATTAATTCAAAACAATTGATATTTTTGAAAAATAATCATTTGGATAAAATTGTGTATAAGCCTGATTCGTAATTTTATTTAACTGAGTGTTAATTACATTATTACATCTCTTGAAAGGTATTGTATTATTATATTTCATTATAAATATAATAAATCTTGCAAAAATACCATCATCACTTTCACTTCCATATGCACCAATATCAACAAAGGTAAATTTATATTCATGATCACACACTGCCAAGAGTACGGTACTAAATGTTTTTTTATAATTGTAGCACATGGTTCTTGATTTAGGTGGAGCAATTATTTCAATATGTTTTCCGTCAATGGCACCAATACGATTAGGCATGTTCCATTTTGATAAAAACCATCAGAAATAGCTTTCCATTGATCACTATCTGGAGCTTTGATATATTTTGGCATTAAAACTTGGGCCAACACAGCACACGTCTCATTAATAATTGAATGATGTGTTGATCTTCCAATACGATATTCGACTGCCTGAGATGATACTTCATCACCTGTAGCTAAATACCTAAAGGACATTTTTTATTTGAAAAATGATTTGCAATAAGGTAGTGTCGCTGAAGATGGCCCGGCTCCTAGGATAGCCCACTTTTAATTTAAAATTTCGCGGTACCATAGACAACACTATTGTCTATGGTACTAGTAGCATAAACCCGCGAAATTTCAAAATAAAAGTGGGCTATCCTAGGAGCCGGGCCATCTTCGGCGACACTACCTTAATACATTTTTTCTTAACTTCAACATTAAGGACGATCAAGTTGTTATAATAATCGTAATAATGCAAATATGTTTTCCGATAGAAAATCTCAAGCCAAGTATTTGTATTTGTATTTGAATACTTTTCAGAAGGTATTTTTTACAAGTCTGAAAAATATATACCTCAATGTTATTAGCAACCGATGTTCTGCTGAGATAGATTGACGACGACTATTTTTGGTCAGATATGGAGATACTTCTTCTAATAATTCATAAAATGATTGCTAAGTCATTCTGGTATAATTAAAAAATTTATCAGGAAAGTTTTTTAATTCCTGAAAGAGAGTGTTGAAATGTCCTAATTTTTGTCGTTGCTGATTAATGGGATGTACCCACCACTTTCTGGAACGTTTGTTTTTATTTTTCTTAGTATTTAAAATATGCTTCATCATCAACATTAATAATTCACAATTTAAAAAAACAATATTTAGTTCTGGTGGGATATTGGTGCATATGGAAGTGAAAGTGATGATGGTATTTTTGCAAGATTTTCATTTGGAAAAGCTTCTAGAAAATTCTAATCGAGATCAAAATTGGGATAACACTTTGTGGAAATCATAATATCGTGATGAGAAACTTGAGAGATTAGATCAAAATATACCACAGCTTGAAAAACGTTAACAAAAAATTTTGAGCCATTTAAAGTTCGATGGTGTTTACACGAATACAATTTTTATTTGTATTTAATGAAGTTTATATATGTAAATAAATTCTAATTATTGTTACAAAAGTTACACAAGCAAGTTATTCATTTTCTGTCAAAGCTCCATGTTCTTTCAAAGACAAAATCGAATTCTCATTTGTAATAAAAAAGAGTCTAAAGGAACTCGTTGAATCTCTAGAGTTGAATATCTATCCAATGCGTTATATTAGCAGTTCTGTAAATTAGATGAAACTAATAAATATCAAAATAATTATTTATTATATTTATAATGAAATATAATAATACAATACCTTTCAAGAGATGTAATAATGTAATTAACACTCAGTTAAATAAAATTACGTATCAGGCTTATACACAATTTTATCCAAATGATTATTTTTCAAAAATATCAATTGTTTTGAATTAATAAAAATCATTTATTCAATAAAAATTAATGATTTATTTTTTCGAATTATGAAAATGCATTTATTTATAAAATTTTCGCACATAAATACACTAATATATATTTCTTCTTCATTATTTGCACTAGGTATTTGAATAAATTTAAAAATCACCACTGTACATAAATAAAATTTAAAGTACACATATACATTAAATGAAGCATTGACATTTCCGCTTATGTTTCCGATAGTGTTTAATGTTCCGTTCCCACGGACTAAGTTTTGTTTCTTATTCCTAAAGTTTAATGTCTAATGTCCTATTGTAGACGGGGCTTTAATCTTTATTTAGAAGTACTATTAATGAACAATAATTACACTGTACAAGTCGTAGTCACTAAAACTGAATGAATGTCACTTACAAGTTACTGAATAATAACAGAATGTTAATCAAGAATCACTGAATGATAATTGAATGTCTAGGAAATTGGCTTTCCGTATGGAAATAAATTTTTGGAAAAACTCTGAATAGTTTCTGGGAAAAGTCTGTGATTTGGAATATGACTGCTTTTTTATTATCATGAGCTTTTAGGTCATTTGTGTGCTGTAAAATAACTATAATATGTATGGGTTACATATGATACATAATTTTGATAACTGATATCTTAATCAATTAAGACGGTGAAAAAAGGAGTAAATATACTTTATTGATTGTATGCGAGAGATTAATTCATAGAAAATAATAGCGTACTACCTTACTGAACCACTGAAGTGTAAATAATAAAATCATAATTAATAAGTTTGTGATTATTTCCTTTTGAAAAATGCTACATCTAGGATCGGCATTCTTAGCTAGATTTAAGTAATCTTCTATTTCCAGGGGTTGATTTATTTCGTCTTTATCAGATCTTATGTAATTAGGCCTTGAATCTGGAGATCGTTCATTTCTTTTTTCGTCATCAGATATTATATAATTAAATCTTGTTTTTGGAGATTGTTCATTCGTTTTTCATCAATAGATATTATAAAAAACTTCTCTGATACTGATAGTTCATAAAGCTTACGATGTTTCTTTAACAGTTCATCAGATTTACTATCTTCTTTTGAACGTTCATCAGATCTACGATCTTCCGTTAAACCATAATCAGATTTATTTTTTTGTCTTGAATCAGCATCAGATTTTTTTTCTTTTCTTGAATCAGTATCAAATTTGTTGTTTTTACAAAGCTTCTCTTGAACCGATCAATTAATGTTTCTTTTGAGGATTTTATGCTAATTGTCATATGTAGCAGATCATTTTTTGAATTGTTTTTGGCTATTGAGACGAGGATTGTAGCGATCTCGCGCTCAGCCTGTCAATGCTCGCAATGGGCAATCGATTAACATCGGGTGCCGTCGGGCGACGGCGTGAATTACATCCCTCAAAACAGATGACCCAATTAGGGAACGTGCAGTGGCCCCACTGCCCTAAATTATTGATTAGTAGGGATACACGGAGATCGTGCGGCAGCAAGAGAACAAGCTGCGAGACACTCGAGAAGTAACAATAAAAGTAAGAGTGCCTCATCGCAATCAAGTTACCGAAGTTGGTGAATTACTACAAGAAGAATAGTTCAGTTGTGAACATTGGCAAGAAGAATAGTTCAGTTGTGAACCATTGTCAAGAAATCTCGGGCGAGAGCAAAACAGATGTCTGGAGGAACCAGAAAGACCGGCAGAAGCTATCGTCGTCCATTCGGAGAATTCGACGAGGCGGATACGACGCAACAAGCGTGAGCCTGATCTACATCTTATAATTCTTGCATGGATTTCGTGTCATTTCGACTATCTTCTTATCTTCTAGTAATTTACTCTATACCTTACTTTGTTCTCGAGTAACTAACGCCTTAAACTCACAACTTAACAAAAGACTCGAAGGTTCGAGAAACCGTTGCTGGCTAAGATCACGCATTGTTATCGTGTGTACGGCAGACTCAATAAATTGTAAACAACGTATAACGACCAACATAAATACTCCCTGAGATTTTGTACGTTAGAGCATCTTAAGTATAACGCTCAATTTAATTGTTACTGTCAATTATAATAAGTCAATTAATTTTGTAATCGTATGTGGTGTGGCGTTGGAACGTTCCGCGTATGATTCTTCAGTAACCTGCAATAGAGTCGCGACAGTTGCGAACTTAAATTCAATAATTGTAATTATTATTATAAATAAACTAGAGGTCCTGCTTGCAGGCCAGTTAATTACTTGACTTATTTCACGTACCATTAACCAGTGGAAGTCTGGTATAAAACTTCCTGGCGCATTACGGGCATTAAAAAATTACAAATTAATAGTTTAATTCGTGAGTGAGCAAATTCTGGGCTATGAGACATCAGTTATAGGTGGCAACAGCTAGACTGGTGGACTCATTGTCTCACTATATAGAAGAAAGGAGGAAATACGCTTCAGAACACTTGTCGCGGCTTTTATTAATTAATGTTTCGATTCATCTATAAGAAAAAATTTATTGATATTTGGTAATTTATTGAATAATTTATCAATTTATGTCCTTTTTCTGTATTCCATTTTATTTTTTTCTGTTAGATATTTTTCTTCCTTGTGATTTCTTTTAATGTAAGGTTCGTAGATAGAGAGCTTGTGTGGAAATAATTTCGTCATAATTGCGAAAAAAATCTCAGCATTCAAAATTTATACATTTGTTACTAATTGTTATGAAATTTCAACTGTTGCAATATACGATATATATTATTCGAAATTCCAGAAGAACTATCAGATCCGGTCTGATCAAAATAGATCTGTTGAGATTTTTACAGACATACTTTTTCGAATGAGTTGACGTGATTATGTGTAAAGAAATACCAATATATCGTTTGAGATCTGATGTTATGTGGTTTAATTCAATCAGACCAGATCAAACATAAATAGAAATTTCCAGATCTGACTACTTACTTTCTAACGCAACTTTATGTCCATCGATATATATATTTAATTTAGTTATTTATTTAAATATTATTGGGCTTCAATTAGGCGTGTTTCAGTCCTCGAAAATATTTTTGGGCTTCAATTGGGGCGTGTTCTAGGCCTGATTTGGGCGCGTTATGGGCCTGGTCAATATCTTTGGGCTCGAATTGAGCGTGTTGTGGGCCTGGAAAATGTTTTTGGGCTTCAATTAGGCTCCTTCAAAATTTGAGCCTATAATGGGCTTGTTTTAGGCACTGAAAATTTAGACCAGCTTTTTAACAACCCCCTCCTCCATCCCTCACCCTCAATCCTCTCCAACATTAAATATAATTAGTTACGACTAATATAATGACCAATTATTTTCCAACAATAATCATTTATTTACCAGTACAAATAATCATCAATTTCTATAGGATACATTCGTGAAATTTCTTTCATAAATGCTTCAATTTTATTTGAATATGAATAATATCTTTTAAATAAAAATTCCCCAAAATACTGACGATAATGAGATCTACTTCTTCCATAACGTGGTATGTTATCATTATTCTATTCGTGACAGTCTGAATAAAGCGCTCCTTGGTCGCCAGATCTATTCCTCCAAACACTCACGTTCCTCAAATGATACGGCCCTTGTGGTATTTTCTTTTACCAAAATGCGCTTCATCCACCTGCACAATGTGCCCTTCATCGCCAATTCTTTTTGACGTTCGGTTTACCCAAAACTCACAAACCTTGAAAAACGAACACAAATCTTAGGTAACATGATCGTCCATTAAACTCGATAAAATGAATGATATAAACCTCTCGACAATACGAACTCCAATCAACAGCGGTAGCTGATGAAACATTGAAATCTTCTTCCAATTTGGCCTGATGTGGAGATCGGTGATACAAAAAATATGCGACTATTCTGCACGCATGTTGAATGTCAATATGCATTCCATGGAACCATGTACCCGTTAGTGCACTTAAAGAAAATGGACAGCGACCTCTGCGACGCCGTTGTTTGTGATGTACTTGATAATAACTATAGGTATAACGGAAAGATAAAGACTTGCGATTTATAGAAAGCAATGAACCACACCCTGTACATATTATTTCACCTCTTAGCACTTTTTGATCAATTAAAAAATCGATTAATTTATTGCGATCACCAGCGAGCTCTAAAAATTGATATTGGGTGATCATATTCGCTTCAATATTTCAACTGATGAAATATTTATCATATTTCTAAATTTTTGAAGCAAATCATAGAAGCAGACAATAACAAAAAAATGTAAACATCATTATGATCGAATAGAGTACTACTGAGATAAAATCTAATGCACGTTATTATCGAACTTTCAACCTTGAAAAAGTATGTGAAGGAATGTTTTCCGCGCCCCTTATATATATCAAATTAATCAGCATAATTTAGCAACCTAAACTAAATAATTACTACTGAGAAAATCTCAACTTGTGAATTAACCTAACCGTTTAAAGATAGGGATGATTGTGCCGGAACAGAGCAAACGGAAGTCAGGTTTTATAAAAAATATAATATCTTTATTTTCAGCACTAACAGGTACACAATATACACTGAATAACATTCCCGGGGAAGCCGCCCCGTAACACATTAACTGCTAGATAAGGAGCTGATCTAATGCCGTAGGTTACTGTTGTGAGTTGATATGGAATGATTTTGTTGTGATTGTCTAGCCAAAGAATTTGTTAAAGCTTCCAATCTTCATGATGAAACATTATTCGACGATACATTTTTGTTATGTCAGTTGCGAATACGTATTGATGTTGACGAACCCAAAGAAGTACGTCAAAAATGTCTAATTGAATTTTTGCTCCAGTATGAGTGATGTCATTCAATGAGATTCTAGTTGAGCTCGGGCTGGATCCATTGAAGACGACTCTAAGCTTGGTGGTAGTGCTGCTTGGTCTTAAAACCCCATGATGAGGAAGAAAGTATGGATGAATGTCTTGAGATTCTTGATTGATCGTTGGAGCAGGTCTCATATGACCAAGTTCTTCGTATTCCTTCATGAATTGTCTATAGAGATTGCTGTATTCAGTCTCGCTGGTTAATCTCCTCAACTGACGTTTCAAGCATCGATACGCAGTTGTATAGGAGTCTCCAAGAGCTGCAGGTGAACAGATGAGTGGAATTCTGACAATGTATCGTCCTGATAAGTGTCTAGAGTGAGTTGATTGGAAGAAATCTTCACATTGTTCGTCCAAGGATGATAATTGATGTTGATTTGACATAGGAACTTCTTCTTAGACCCAGAATTGTGTTAGCAACTCTTGAATGTCTTCATGGTTCTTGATTATGGTAGCATGATGAATATGATAGTGATTGACTGATGAATTTGGTGCTACTGGACCAAGAATTAGCCAAGCAAAGATCGAAAGTTGAGCTATAGGAGCTGTTGGAGAATTATATATTTTGTTTTATGATTTGTCCATAAAAGTCAGCTCCAAGTAGAATGTCTATTGATTATGGAATGTTGGATCAGCTAGTGTAATCCGTTGAGATGAGGCCAATGATTGTTGGGATAATTACATGGCACTTTTGGAATTAAAGCTGTCGACTATTTCATTATATGAGCTCGAATGTATACTGAATGACTGGATGATGATGACTGTAGCTCGCAGAATATTACACCTTTTGTTTGAGTGAGCTTAGAGCTTCCCACTCCTCTTATGTTGATTGTCTGATGGTGTTTTCTCAGTTGCAGCAGGTTGGCTAGATGAGAAGTGATTAATGTTAGCTCTGATCCAGGATCTATGAGCTCGTGCAATGTAACTCCCTGAATGTGAATTGGCTCTGACTTTTGCTGTTGCTAACAGCGTTGAATGATCATCTTGTAGATGACTTGGAATAGTTTCATTTGAGCAGATTGCTCTCATCGTCGATTGTCTATTAGGTAGAATTGAATTAACGTCACTTGATTGTTGATTTTGTGTGCTATTAGCACTACTAGTTGAATGTTGATTGATTGTCTTGTGGTCATTCTGACCTTTTGATTGTCCTAGATGATATTGCTGCTTCTGAACTTGTCCTTTGGACCATTCCAACTGAACCCTCAACCCTCCTGAGGCCGAAACCCCATGTGCTAAGGTCATCCAGTCAGTTTGACCCTCCAGAGCAAGTCCATCGGCAAGCTTGAATGACTGTGAATTATTTGAATGTTCTTCGAGGACTGCTTCGTCTCTTCACTGCTGTGAAGTTGAAGGCTGAGTGTCTGATGATGATTGTTGTGATGATTGTGTCCTGGAAGACGCTTGATTGTTGCTGCCTGATGATTGTCTGAAGAGTAGTGAATGGAACATTGTATGATGTTTGGAGTTGCACTCCTTACATCTGTTCTTGTTGGTGCAAGCCGGTGTGTTGTGTCTTCCAAGACAGTTTCTGCACAGTTTTTTACTTTCTACAGTCCTCAATCGTTGTTCGAGAGGCAAAGCCCTGTACTCTGGTCAGACTACGATGACGTGACCACCATTACAGCAGTCACGAATGAATCTACGTTCACTGGTAGTTGAATGTGATGAGCGTTGTTGATTGTCTGATTTGATTCGTGGCTCTAATTTCTCCAACGTACGGATTCGAGCCGATAGAAGTCATGAAACTCTGAATATGTAGGCATTCGCTCAAGATCGTTATCTTAAGTTTCCCAGAGCTCACGAGTATGCTGATCAAGATGTTTGAGAATGTGAAAAATGAGAATTGTATCTCAATTTTCAGTTGATTGTCCTAGTAATCGAAGTGAGTCCAGTGAATTGTCTACGATGGTGATTAAGGATAAGATCTTGGCTGAATGCAGTGCAGCTATTTTAGACTCAGCAAACTGGCTGAAGAGATAAGATAATTGAACTTGATTACCTCATCCAGACCGTGTTGATTGGCTATCATGGACTCAAATTTGGAAGCTACTTTAGCAGATATCATGAAGAAGTCTGAGACTGATGTCTCAAAGACATCCTTCACAATGTACGGATGATGAAGCTGGGATGGTGGGCAAACCTTCTCAAGCACTTGATCTTCTGAATTAAAAGACTCGTGCAATGCTGTGAGTTGTTTTTCCAGCGAGAGTCTTTCTTCTTCGGTGATTTTCTTTTGTTGATCCGTGATTTGTTGAGTGAATGACTGGGCTAAGCGTAGCCGAGCCATTTGAGACCTAATTTTGAAGGTCAATTGAATGGGTAGACCTGGATTCGGTGGTGTGATTGTCTGGATGGTGCTCTCAGTAGTTGATCTCCGTTGTGGCTGGAGATCTGGCTCATCAACTTGCTCGTCTGGGCTCCTGAACTCCTCCTGACTGTCGTCAGGGCTGAATGTGTATCATGCAATGCGAAATGAATTTGAATTCGATTACTTGAATTTACTAAGAATTGTCTAGAAATATGACTTGATTTTTTTTTCGATAAATAGCTGAATGATTTCTATTCTTTCGAATGTCACAAACTTGACAGATTGTCTCTATATAGATAAATTCTATGAAATTGAAGATTTTGTAATTATTCCAATATCAGAAATTTAGCGTGTCTGTATTGATATGAAAATAGAAAATTTTATGTATGCAGCAGTACCTTTTAATAATAAAGAATTAAGATAAATTTTCTGTATTGTAAAGTATTCGATTGATTGCGAAAAATCTTTCCTGATCCATTTCATTTTATGAAAATAATTATAAATGCGAAAATGCTTTTCCAATCAACTGAAAGACAGGAAAAATTTATTGGAATATCCTATTGGGTTCAAATAGCATTCAAAATTTCTTGCAAGGACCTATCAGGTTCAATTTATATTTAAAATATTTTGTAGGGATCTATTGGAACCTAATTATTTTTAAAAATTTTTCGATAGAACTTATTACCCAGTTTACATCTAAAAATTTTTCAATAAGACCTACAAGACTCAGTGTATATCTAAAAATATTTTCTGAGGACTTATCGGGTCTACATTATATTTAAAAACGCTATTTAGGAACTCATGGGACTCTAGATACAAGTTAAATTTCGACTCGGGTCTATACGCGTGCACCAAAAACTGACCATTTTTGGCATTCCGGTGAAATGTTCAGTTTTGGTGCGCCGTTTTAATTAATTATTCGAAGACAAATATTAATTATTGTGACAAAAATTTTTAAAAATTATTATTAGCTAGATTTAGTAATATTATTTATGGATTCTGTGATAGTTATCCTTTGTTTAAAAAAAAACTACTAGAACGCAAGTCATCGAAGTTAGGTTTTGGACCTGTGGAATTAGCAAAAGATTATTTAAATAATGATGAGATTGTAAAAGCTCATAACGCCATAGGTGATGTAACAATGTTGCAGAAATTGATGTTTAACACTGAAATTAATTTGTCAGTTGATGATTTGTAATCAAGTGTTCTATCAATTCTATATTTTCAATATGCAAAACGTAGATCAGCTATTGTAACATCTTTGACACCAGAACTTTCTATTTTACAGTCACCAAAAAAAAGAATTAAAGTTAGATAATGAAAAAAAAAGAGATCTCTCTTCAGAAATGATCAAAAAAATAGCAGAGGCTGGTATTTCATTAAAAAAGTTGAAGGAAACATATGCAACAAATGGAAACACAGGCATTACAATTTTATTAGGTCAAGATGTAGGTGGTAAGCCACGTGTGACAAAATCGAAGGCAATAATCAATGCAATGATAACAAGACTGATTGAAATTAGTGAATAACTTATTATGACACGTGATATTTTGCAGATTAAATGATTAGTTATTTACTTTTATTATATTATATTTTTATTATATGAATGTTTCAAGTGATATATGATGTTACTCATTCATCCATAATTTATTATTCTTATTCCATTATTTTTACTTTTTTAAAAAAGTATCTAAAACTTATAAAGTTTATTTATATTTTTAAATAAATTATTATAACTTAATTATAACATTTATGTGATAATAAATTTAAAAAAAAATTAGAAAATCAAATTGGAAATAAACTATTTACGGTTTTAAGTTTTTGAGTTTTCCGCTCTCTGCTTACAACCAATAGAAAGCGTTTTTATTCGCTGTATCCATTCACGACAATTACAACGTTGCCAAGCGTAAAGTTATCAAGGAACTCATGGTGGTTTCTGATAAAAAAAAAAGTTTAGAATCATTTTTCTTTAAATATAGTCGGGCAAACAATTTTTCCATAGTACCAATATTTTTTTCCATTATCGAATTATATTGTTTATAGTTTTTTTTTATGCTAGCCAACTGATTTATTAATATAAATATCAATATAGTGTAAGTAGTGCCTATTCTTCCATAAGCCTAATCCATTTTTAGTCGATTTTCAAAATCAATTATTTTTCAAAAACAGTCGGTTAGCTACCCTAAAAATTACATAGTGGATGTAAGTCATATTGTCCTAGTTATATGCAAATTTTCAGGGTAAAACTCGATTATAAGTTTCATCCTTATACATCCTTAAGGTCCCCTGATTCGAATACGATCGTTTTCCAGTGGACATCTGGGTGTATGTATGTACGTATGTGCGTACGTTCGTTCAGAATTTTCATGGTCGATTATCGATGTGGGACCAATTGCATTCGACTTGTAATTACGTAACTTAGAACTGATTAGATTTTCAGCAAAATCGGTCAAGCCGTTTTTTTCGTAAAACCAAAAAACTAGCAAAAATGGAAAACGACCTGAATTTTGCAATCTATAAATTATACCATCTTTTAAACAAAATTTCAAAATCTTTTAAAAAATATGAATATCAAATGATTAGAATACTAATATGAAAATATGATGACAATATTTCATCGAAAAAAATTTTCTAAAAACAAAATCAGCCATGAAAGAATTTTAAACTCGTGTCAGGATTGAGAAAACAGCATTAAAGACGCTATAAGAGTCAATAATAATTGTTAATAATATGGAATTGTGTTCATAACAATTGAACATTGCTACTGAAAAATGATCATTGATCATGGTAATATTCAAATCAAAAATTTTAAATTGTTATAAACATTAAAAATAGGGATCCATGCTATATATATAAGTACTTTTAACGCATAATTTTCTCTTTTACTAAAAAAATGTTACCAACCGTATGACATAAATGAAAACATACTTTTTTCGTATATAACAATGAAATTAGTTATGAATAATGAAAAAAAGGATATATAAGGTATATTTAAATTCTTCTAACGCACGATTTTTTCTTTTACTGAAATGAAGTAACTAACCATATCAAATGAATAAAAACACACTCAGTCCGTTTATAACAATTCCATTTGTTATAAAGAATGGAAAACAAGATCTATGCAACATATTTGTGTTCTACTGACGTGTAATTTTTTATTTTACTGAAAAAAAGTTACTAATTGTATGACATAAATGAAAACATGCTTTTTTGTTCACAACAATTAAATTTGTTATAAATGATGAAAAAAGAGATCCATGCGATATATTTGAATTCTTCCGAAGCGTAATATCAGAAAAAAGCTACCAACCGTATCACATAAACAGAAACTCACTCTTTTTGTTTATAACAATAAGATCTGTTGTAAACAATTGGAAACGGGTTCTATTCAAGGTGTTTTTTCATTTTTTCCACTGGGAAGTTGGTCGTGTGGACCTTTCAGGTCGCACCCAGACCACTGCAGAGCACTGATATTTTTTTCCTCAAATTGAAGTTCAGGTGATTCTGAAGAAGATACTATTTATTTATTTCTGATATTGATTGATTGAATACAAGTTTTTTTGATTGAAAATAAAAGAAATTAAATTTTTTCTGATTTTTTCTGACTCATTTTTCTTTATACAGCAGATAGAAAATCCTATAGCTTTTAGATTCTGACGTATGAACAAAAACTTAGCGATCAGAAATGTCATAGAAATTATTAATGAAGCATACGATGTAGGACAAAAATATCTTGTGAAATTGTAAATAAATTTTTATGCGGTATATTTATATTCAAGCGATTCAATTGAACTACTCAAATATTTTATGTCAATAATTTATATTGATAGACCATAAAAACGATTTTTGAATCTTTACTTTCAATGACCTAAATAACTGAAAAAAAGGAAAATATTAAATAACTCAACGACATTAGATTGATGTAAAGTGAAAAATTTTCTAACAACAATTTTCAATAAAGATTAAAAATAAGAAAGTGACATATCAAACTATTACGCCTTTGTGAAGATACATACAAAGATTGAATGTATACATTCAATTGTTATAACAACACATGTATATGTATGTTTTAGAGAACATTTCCATTATTGGGAAGTAAAAATACTTTGGAGAGCAATGTTCATTTTTAATTTAATTATTTAGAAAATATATTTTTACCATCTAATGATATTAGAAGAGGTAAACTTTACATTCTTTCAATGAGTAACAAAGGTAATATTCCAAGTCAGAATTCGTCTCTAATTTTGCTGCTGAACCTCTTTTGTATGTCCCAATTTAGCACCTTTAGCAACACTTTCAGCCTAAACGAATTCGGAGGTTTAACTCCATAAAAGAATTTAGGGGGTCCAGCAGGACGTGGAGAAGTTTCGGAGGTGTTCCTAGTAGTTACCCATTTAATTCCTGTACAAGAGAAATGGTTTTAACGTCGAAAGATCGTGTATGTATCATTGCATCCACTGCTCTGCGTCATACTTACAAATAATTTTTTTAAAACTTTTTTCAACTTATTTAAATGATCAATAATTATTATTATAAATAAAATGCTATTAATAATAATTTAATTTTAGAGTTAAAAATTAATTAAAATCTACAAAAAAATATATTTAAGTATTGAAATTAATAAACACTAATTGTTAATGGTAAATTAATTCATTTTTTTTTATTCAATAAACATGAATAAAAGTAATTGAATACTGTTTAAGATAATTTATAAAAACAATCTACATTCGAAATTAATTAGACAATCATATTGAATACAATAATGTATCATTACAATAATTAAATATTATGGAAGGCACTTTTTCGTTATTACTACCTATTAGGTAGTGTTTGAAATTCT